>NC_044196.1:35017665-35039251 GCF_900880675.1 Sparus aurata | reverse complement strand
TTGTGTTTCTGGTGCATAATACAATGCACACATACACACACACACACACACTCACACACACACTCACAACACACACTCACACACACACTCACACAACACACTCACACACACACATACGCACACACACACACACACAAATCTTTTTGGCCAAACAGCGCTGCGTTTGAAGTGCAGGCACCTGTGGTGTCAATGGACGCCTCCTCCCTCCCTTCAGCCTCTCTCTGTTTCCTCTCTCTGTCCTCCCTCGTATATAAAACACTCCCTCGCTCCTCCTTTGTGTTTCTACCGTCTCCTGTTCTCTCATTCCAACAGGTGTTCAGCTCTCATTGGTCGGTGGGAGTCGATATGGAATCAGGCAGCGAACACATTCTGTCCTGAGAGTAATTGTAGGTGAGCAGGTTCTCTTTCTGTTTTTCTCACTTCTCACAATCTACTTCACGTTTCTACGTAGCGGTTTGGCTTCCCGGGACGGTTCTGACCGCAGCCCAGTCACATCTCTCAATCACACATGAGCTGGTTTTCTTTCTGTACCCAGAATCAGGTCTGGTGAGATCTGCAGGCTCTGATTCTGCCATGTGAAACCAGATCCATATCACCACTGTGTTCACATCAGAAGTCAGATACTGAGTGTGTTTGTGAATGACGGCTGGCTTTTAGTTTGTTCCAGACTGAAGTATCTCTGGGCAGATGTTCATGGTCCCCACAGGATGAATCCAGACGACCGTCTTGATTTCCTGACTTTTCCTTTTGTCTCCATGATGTGGAAGGTTTTTGGTTTTAGTGACGTGTTTGAAACCTGGAGATTTTGCCCTGAAATACAGTAAACGTGTTCATGATCCCCAGAGGATGAACCTGAATGAGTTTGATGATCCTCTTGCATCACATCACACACAAATTAAAGCTCAACATTAAATATCAACATCCACTTGACGGATTTGAAAAAAATGTTGAAACTGAAATATTCAAGGTTCCCAGAGGATACAGCCTGATGACCTGAATGATTTTCTCCACCAGCAGGTTAACAACTATTGGATGGACTGCCAGAAAAATATAGTACACACACATTCCCATCAGCCTCAGCTGCACTTTGTGTTTAGTGTTTATTAGCTAATCTTAGCATGCTAACAGGCTAAACTGAGAAGGCGAACATGGTAAACATTATATCTCCCCTGCTGGAAAAACCAGCATAGACCAGCACCAAAACCAGCACCAAACACAACATATGCTGGTCTTGCAGCAAGACCAGCATATGTTGTGTTTGGTGCTGGTTTATGCTGGTTTTCCAGCAGGGATCGTCCCGCTAAATAAGACGGGAGCACAAGAGGACGAGCTGAGCAGAAGGAAGAATCATTTAATAACAGAGATGTAGAGAAAAGCGAGGGATTTAAAGGAAGCTGGAGGAGAGTGACAGGACAGTTTACAGTCATTGGAGATGTAACCGGAGCGAGCGTGAGATCTAATCATGTTCAGGCATTTACTGTTGTTGTGTTCAGTCTGACAAGAAGGAAGAAGGACGTACGGCCTCTCCTATTCTCTGTTTCATCGAAATACGAGTGTCGAAAAGGAAGTGAGTTATGAAAGAAGAGGTACAGGTGGGGAGGAAGAGTTTGGAAAAGGCGTAGGCTGTCAGCTGAAAGAAGAACTCATAACGGCCTTTTAATAAAGAGGGTTATGAAAAGAGACGGATGGGACAATGGAGGTTAAAACAGGAACAAAGCGAGCGGCTGGTTGAAATGATATTGTGGAGAAAGAGAAGACCCCAAACACTCCTCTCTCTCTCTCTCTCTCTGCCTCTCGTGACAGCCACATCTCTCTCTCCAACGCACAGCCAAGGACTCACAAAGCCACATTGTATAAAGACACACAGGATATTCAGTGTGTGTCTGAACACACTGCCCCCTCCCGTCGCCACACACACCAGCACACACTCTCACTTTAATAAGAAAGGCCTGACTCAGTCAACAGTAGCAATAAAAACTTGATCAGATTACTCTCCACAGCGCTGCAGCTCAGATTTGGGCCTGAAGTGTCCGACGGTCCACCGGAGACCAGACGCATCTGTCTCCATAACACTGCTCAGTTATTGTCCATGTGTTTTGGAGAAAAGCTATCATGTGGGCGTGAGAGAGAAGTGCTGATTACAGTGTTCCCCAGAAGAGGCATTCAGACAGAACGCAGATGGATTCGACTGAGAAGTCAAATCTGCTCTCATGATCGCTGCGTTCATTACACTCCACTCCGTCCAGATGAGATTAGCTGCAGCTGTCAAACTGTTACAACCCTGGAAATGTTCCTCCGGGGGACTGAACTGAACCAGGATCTGTACTTTTTAATCAGGCTCCTCGTGGCTGCGTGTTGTCCTGTACTGCCACCTGCTGTCTGCCGGGCGGCACCGGCCTCCCCGCGGTGCCGGGCTGGCTGGGTTGTGCAACAGTTAGGAATGTGGAGGTGGAGGCGGCTCTGCTTCAGCTCCTCTCGGCTATGAGGACGTTCATAACAGGAGTTTACCTGTGAAGGTGAACGCGTCAGTCACACACAGCTGTGTGTCTGCACGAGTGAACGAGGGGGAAGCTTTGTGTGTACAGCAGCATACAACTGTTCAATAACTCCAACACTGACTTCATGTAACTGAGTGTTTACTTTGTCTCATATACCAGATATGTGTCTAATAAATAACACATTTACTCAGTTACTCAGTTACTCAGTTACTCAGGTATTTGTACCTGGCTTGAGTATTTCCCTGTTCTGCTGCTTAAAGGTGCAACATGAAGTTTTACAGAAGTGAAAACTCGTCACTGATTCATCTTCATGATTAAACAAACTAAATAAACAAACTCCCTTTGTTTTCATTTGTTGTACTTTGTTTACATGTGGCGGACCCTGCCACCCTTCTGGCTTCTGTTCTGGGACCTTAAGAACAGTTTGTTTATTCAGTTATGTAAACAATAAATATGTCTGAGTTTGTATTATTACCTCATTAATAGTGTAAATGTTACAGTTTCTGAGATTTTCTTTTGCAAAACTACGCAGTGCCCCTTTAAAACTTCTGCTCCTCTACAATTAGATCTAATATTGTAGTTTTTACTCCACAACATTAATTTGACAACTGGATTTAGTTTAATGACACAATATGTGATACACAACACAATAAATTATGATGTAACATAACACATTTAGATTTTATTGACCTGGGGGTAAAATAAGAAGCTTTTTTAACAACTTATTATGAGTTGTTTGTACTTTATATGTTAATTTTGTCCACATTTCACAGTGTACCAGCTCAATATTAAAGAGATGAACACACCGATGGATGAATTATTATCATACAATAATATTCTACACAAGTCTGAATAAAGTAAAGCAGACTGATGAATCTAAGTTGTACGAGCTAAAACAACTTAAAATTATTAGTCTTCTTTACTCTGTAAATTCTGGTCATCAGTTTCCTGGATGTGGACAAATGTCTCTATGATAAATACACATTTTTCTTATTATTCTGTTCATTAAGTTATAAGTTTGACATGAACAATCACAGCTGTATGTGTGAAGCTTGAGCTGTAAAGAGTTAAAGTTGTCTTTGGACATCTGAACACAAATAGAGACAGAACAGTGACATCCAGGCTGACTCACAGCTCCACAGCGCCCTCCTGTGGGTGGAAATAACCTCAAACAGGCCTGTGAGTCTGAGAGCAGTTCTCCAAATGAAGCCCGGTTTACACTGCCGAGCCGTGTGACCCACATGTGGTGAGATACTGTAGAAACCAGAGGAGGAAGTGAGACCGGCAGCAGATGAGCTTCTTCCTCTTCTGTTTTTACTGTACAAACTGGACATGTTCCTGACAAAGGTGGCAAACAACTGCACACAGTTACTAACTGCACTGTCCAGCTCATACTTCACACTGCTCCACATTCATCAGACGACTATAGTCTCATAAAATGTCTAGAGGAGGAGCCTATCATGTGTCAGGATATCACTGAAACTAATTTAAATATGTATTATCTGTGACGTCTTGTGTGAAGACAGATTCACCTCTAAACTTCTAACAGAGTCTCATTTAAAGGTCCAATATGAGAGGATTGCCAACCAAAGTATTCTGTCATCCATGACTGTGGCTAATGTTAGCTCGGTTAGCCGTGCAGCTGTAGGAGTTTCAGTGTTTTCTGGCCCTGTGCTATCTGGTTAGCCGTGCAGCTAGCAGGTCACACTAGGACCTGGTGAACCAGTTTGTGTTTACACTGCTAGCATGGGAGCTTTGGACCAGGATGGGCTGGTGCTAACTGGTTAGCATGCTACCTAAAGTAGATATCTCTTCAACACACTACATAGACGTCTTTGACATGACGTTGAATATGTAATTTCATCATATTCTGTTAATGATATCCCCAACACTCCCCGGAGCTCCAAGATCACAGCACTGACTACTAACTGCACAGCTAACTGAGCTAACAAGCTAATAGCAGCTACAGTTAGCAGTGAAAACCCGCTGATCCAAGATCATAGCACTGACTACTAGCTGCACAGCTAACTGAGCTAACAAGCTAATAGCAGCTACAGTTAGCAGTGAAAACCCGCTGATCCAAGATCATAGCACTGACTACTAGCTGCACAGCTAACTGAGCTAACAAGCTAATAGCAGCTACAGTTAGCAGTGAAAACCCACTGATCCAAGATCATAGCACTGACTACTAGCTGCACAGCTAACTGAGCTAACAAGCTAATAGCAGCTACAGTTAGCAGTGAAAACCCGGTGCTCCAAGATCATAGCACTGACTACTAGCTGCACAGCTAACTGAGCTAACAAGCTAATAGCAGCTGTAGCTCTGGTGATATGCTGCCTCTTGTTTGTTCTGAGATTAAAATCCCGTTTGCTGGACAGTTTTCACTGTCAACACTAAGTAACTCCAGAGAGAGAGAGAGTCCGATCTCGGTCCATCACCGGGCCCAGCTTCACTCTCACATCACCAATCAGCAGTTAGCGGTCACTCTGGTGAAACACTGCCCGCTATATGTTTAGAGTAGGAATCTGACAGGTGGCCAATTCTTACGTGATGCACCTTTAACAGGTATAAAATATCTCATTATGCTTAATAAGACACAATCACTGACAAGGTGTGTTTTTAGACAACGTTCACTGGTTCTGAGTATAAAATCCCCTGTTTGCTGGACAGTTTTCACATATTGCACCTTTAACACTAACAGTGTCTGATGTGATGATATTTCAGTAACGGGTTCATTTTACAGCAGAACGAGTACTTTTACTCACATTTAGCTGATAATACTTCTGAACTTTAACACAAGTTTGATTCTGAGAGCAGGAGATTTAGTCCAGAAGAGTGTCTGAATGACTGAAATGTTTTTCTGTGTTCTAAAGTTTTGCCTTTGTACAATTAAAGAGTTATGACAGATAGAATGATGATGTTTCAGTACGTACAGTGTTGAGCAGCAGATCTGTGTCCTGTATTCGTCTCCCACAGGTCTCACAGCCCGGGACAGAATCTGATCAGTTTCACGGCAGCTTTGTAATCTTCAGGGTCTTAATGAGATTATTTAAGCTCCAGATGAGACATTTTCTCACAGATCACATCTTATACACTGACCTGGTATCTATCTGAGACGCAGTTTCAGTAATACATGATCTCCTTCTGCAGAGGCCCGTCTGAGACGACCGGGACAGACCCAGATACCACCGACAGGTCACACGGGTCCACTTCAGTGTTCTGATGCAGATTCTACTCTTTGACCTGGTGACACATTATGATTGTGTCTAACAGCGACTACATAACTGCATGAGACTGAGTGTTTTACATTCAAACACACCTGAATATTAACGGAAGCACTCGAATGTGTGTGTGTGTGTGTGTGTGTGTGTGTGAGAGTGTGTGTGTGAGTGTGTGTGTGTGTGCAGTGTGTGTGTGTGTGTGAGTGTGTGTGTGTGTGTGTGAGTGTGTGTGTGTGTCGGTCTGTCTGTGCTTACTCAACTGTAAGTTTCAGACATGCTCGCTGAATAATTCAGGTTTTTTTTTTGATGCCTTGTTGCCATGGTTGTCTGTGAAATGGCTGCTTCGACCAGTGTGACACACACACACACACACACACACACACACACACACACACACACACACACCAATATGAGCATGTTGGCAGATGTGAACACCCACACACACTCCAGCAGGGGGAGAGAGACAGATCTTCCTTCACTTCAAACTCCTATTATTATTATTAAAGCTCTTGTTATTAGCCGGGCTCCCTGCTGGTACCACACACCGGGCCGGGCCGGGCCGGCTGAGGGAACATGTGAGTGGTTTCCTGTTAATAGAACACCTCCAGTGGACTCATCTCTGCCAGTGCAGAAACACAAAATCTTAAAGCAACACTACGTAACTCCCGTCCGATCAGAGAGAGTCCGATCACCGGTCCATCACCGGGCCCAGCTTCACTCTCACATCACAGTCAGCAGTTAGCGGTCACTCTGGTGAAACACTGCCCGCTATATGTTTAGAGTAGGAATCTGACAGGTGGCCACTTCTTACGTAATGCACCTTTAACAGGTATAAAATATCTCATTATGCTTAATAAGACCCAATCACTGACAAGCTGTGTTTTTGTTCACTGGTTCTGTCATGACGACACACCGTGTATTCTCTGTTCTGTTGATTTAAACATTATTTAGGATTCGTATGAAACATTAAAACTAAACCCAAACTATCAGCCCTCCAATAAAAACGCAGCGTGTGGAGGAGAAAACACTTCTACATTTCACAGAAACACAAAACAATAGATCGTTGTGTTGTGAAATATCTTTTATCAATCTGTGAAATCTGGGAAGTGTTTGCATTCACACATTCCAGAGGAGGCGGACTGCAACCCGTCTGATGAGCCTCTGAACGAGTCGGAGCCGCGGGCAAACTGGTAATCTGGGTAAATGTTGTGCAAGGACAAAAACACACTAAAGAAACATGTCACTTAAAGGAGCAATACGTAGACATTTTAATACCTAAACAAACCTGAATCAACAAAGTGACAGTGAAGAACAACACAACGACTTAGTAAACACTGTTTTACTTTGTCTGTGTGTGGCGGACCCTGCCACCTTCCTAGCTTCAGACAGTGTGATTGTCCTCTGAGACCTTCTTATTTATACTAAGATTTCCTTGTTTGTGCAATTCCCTCATTAATATTGTGAATGTTACAGTTTCTAAAATTATCGTCTGTATGTGGCGGACCCTGCCACCTTTTGTAGCTTCAGACAAGAGTTCTGGGGACCTGAAAGAAAAAGAAGTTTGTCACGGCTGCTGGAAACAATACGTGACTGTGTTGATCCTCGGTGGGTTACATGTGAGCCTGAGAGGACAAAAGACGGGTCAGAACCAACATGCGTGTCCTTTTTCTTTTCTTTTCTAGGTTTAAAGGAGCAATACGTAGTTTTGGGGCAGGGCATTTTAATACCCAAACAAACTAAATAAACAAACACTTTTTGTGTTCATGACACAACGACTTAGGATACACTGTTTTACTTTGTCTGTATGTGGCGGACCCTGCCACCTCTTAGCTTCAGACAGTGTGTTTGTCCTCTGAGAGCAGCTTGTGTATTCATGTTGTTGTGTGTGTGTGTGTGTGTGTGTGTGTGTGGCGGACCCTGCCACCTTTCTGTGCAGTTCCGGGGTCCTTAAAGAAAAAGAAGCTTACAGAGAGAGTCAGAGTTCTTTACGTATGTTAGGAACAATACGTGACTGTGGTGACGTCACATGTGAGCCTGAGAGGACAAAGACGGGTCGGAACCAGCATGTGTGTCCCTCCTTCTCTCTCCTCGCCTCCCGCCGCGCTACGTCGGATGCGCTCGGGTCCGTCCGGGAGCGCGCACGCATGCACGCACGCACGCAGCTCTGTGGGGCGCGAGCAGCGACGTGTGATTCTCTTTGTACTGAGCAGAGTTGGACCGGCTCGCTCAGAGCTCTGCTGGGCTGCTTTACAGAGGCTCAGTCTCGTGCTGTTAATAGCTCAGTAAGCCGGTTACTCTGCTCGACTCGGTCCATTTTGTTCCGTGGACGCGGACAAATGTTCCTGTGAGGTTCTATTGGACCACAGAAGCATCAGGTCCTCCGGGAGGATCTCAGCACGCTCGTTCCTCTGCCGGGATCTCTTCTTCTTCCTCTTCTTCTCTGGTTCTGGTTCTGGTTCTGGATCCAGCTCGGGAAGCTCTCGGCCGCACTTCGACACCTCCGGGTGGGATTCTTTGTGTGTGTGAGTGTGTGTGTGTGTGTGTCTCCCCCTGAAGCGAGGAGCGAGCCATGGCCGCTGTAACGAGCCCGGAGACGAGCCCTCAGCCGCGGGTGTACTTCCAGACGCCGGCCGGCACCACGGAGGAGCCCGAGACTCCGGTTCGGAAGCAGGGACGCGTCACCGTCAAATACGACCGCAAGGAGCTGAGGAAGAGACTGAACCTGGAGGAGTGGATCATCGACCAGCTCACGGACCTCTACGACTGCGAGGTAAAGACTCCGACAATAACCCGGCGCTCCGAACCGATCAATGTATCGATTAGGCGCCTCTTCTTAAGTGATTGGGCTCTACGGTACCGCCCGCTGAGTGTGTGTGGGTCTGTGTGCTGAGTTTATTAGCTAACTGTTGAGACAGAACATTTAAAGGCCCAGTGCGGCTGGTTCCGGCCTGTAGCCTCTCTGGTTCCGTCTGTCTGCGGGCTCAGAGGTACTGAAGCAGGGGACACAGGACAGGAACCGAACCGACCCGAGACAAAAGAACTCGTGCAGACATGTATAGAGTCAGATCACCAGTCACAGCCGAACATGCAGCACAGCCTCTGCTGTGTTCTGATTGGCTCGGGCGGGTTTAAAACTCACCTGTGTCATTATTTAATCCAGTTAATGGCTGACCGGAAGTGAACGCTCGTGGCGTGTTTTTGTAGTCCCACGTGATGTTGGTTGTTGTTCTGAGAGCTTCTTCTGGAGTGGACTGATACTGAGCAGCACCAGAACCTCTGAGGTATAATAAGGTGTAGTAATTAAAGGTGCAGTTTGTAGATTTGGGGAAGAATAACTGATTTATTTCTTTGTTTCCACGACTGGACAAACAAACGGACCTTAAAGAATGACACGGTTTCACACTGCGTTACTTTGTTTGTATGTGGCGGACCCTGCCACCTCTCTGGCTTCAAACAGGGTTCTGTGGACCTTATGTTCCTCTGAGAACAGCTCGTTTACTCAGTTGTTAAGTTTAAAATGACGCACTGCCCCTTTAAGGGAGCTTCTGTGTGGTTGCCCCCCCCCCCGACCACTTCCTGTCTTTTCTCATTGTAAACTTTAAGCAGTAGGTGGTAGACAGGCACACATGAGGTGGTGCTGCCGGGCCCGGGTCAGAGCCCCCCCCCCACTTCAGTAATGACAGTGTGAACACATTGCTAACGTTAGCGTAGCGTCCTCTGCGCTGCCACACATCAGACGCGGGTCGCGGTGACACATGCTGCTGTAACGCGGCCTGACGGCAGCTGTGGTGGACCTGCTGGCGTCAGGAGTCGGTAAGCTCGCGTCGACTCCACTGAGCTGGCGCTGACCCACATTCTATTCCGAGCACGAGGAATACGACGACTTAGCGGGTTTGGAGAATTCCTTGTAGGAAGAGACTGATGAGTGGAAGCAAACTCACACCTGTGTTCACCAACACTGTCCTGTAATCCTCCCAGCTGACTCACCTGCTCTCACCTGAACGTCCAACGAGCTCCAAACACCAGATCCACTGACTGTCAGTGAGATTTGGACGGCCGTTAAAAGCCCGTCCCGTGAGATGTGCGTGATGATAAAGTGAAGGTTCTACAGAGACTCGCGGGCCAGCCGAGGTGATTAAATGGCCCAGAGAGGATTTTAAAATCACTGAGCTTTGATTTGCTGCCAAGAGTGGATCAGTACGCTTCACCTTAAAAGTGCAAGTGAACAAAGAATTTGTTGCAGCGTGACTTTTTCACAGCGGACTTTACAGAATCAGAATCTGTTCTGATGAGCGTGACCCGTCTGCCTCAGGACCCGGTGATCTACAGAACATGCTGTTCACTTTGAAGGAAGATGTTTCTCTTTCTGTCATCTCACGTCTGCATTCATTCACTGATCCACTCCGTCCTTCAGTCGTGTGTGTTAATGCACTCAAGGTTTATTGTTGTCTGCTGTCCAGCTGAGTGAACCGGGTCGCACACGGTCCAAACAGCCTCATTACAGTGACAGAGAGACTTGTTGTACTGATTCTGTCCAGTGGGATCACAGGTGTGTCAGAGGAAACTTCTTTAAATGATTAATTAATGAGTGATTTCACATTTGGAGCTCCCTCGTCCGTCTCCAGATAGGCTGCCGGTGTTTGGCGCTGGTCCACGGCGGTTCCCCCTTTTCATTGTCCCGCTCGTCTCCGCCGAGGCTGTTAGACAACAAAGAGATTAATTTACAGTCTGTTCACTTAGACGGAGAAACGTGGAGCACGTGGTTCTGAACAGTGTAACTGGAGAGCCGGTCGGGGAGAACCCTGCTCACCCAGCATGTGGATCTCACCTCCCTCACTCCTCCTCCTCCTCCTCTGCTTCCTCTTTACCTCCTTTTCTTGCCGTCTGTCTTTTTGTTCTGACTCATGTCACAATCCTCACATCCTCACTATTTCCATTCTGTTCTCTCCTTCCTTGGATGCATGTTCGACTGTTAATAAAGCCGCGTGGAGTTTGTTCAACAGGGGATTCATAATGAGCTATTTTCCCCGTTCATATAATCCTTTTAAACAGGCTGCAAGCAGTCAGCCAGTCATGTCCGCCAGCCTGCCAGCCTGCCAGACACTCATCCAGCCTCTCAGTCAGCCTATCAGTCAGGAGTTGCTATGGGTAATGGCGAGGAGCCGAGCCTTCGTATGATTCCATGGCAACAGGGCTTGTAAAATGTTTATGTTGGTTAACCGTGCAGTGGAAAAGAGGGTTGAGTCCGTTCAGTCAAACACGCTCAGTAAAATTCCATCATTTCCCAAAAGCCCCTGTTTTCATTCCTGTCTGTCAGCGCAAGATTATAATTGGATCCATTCAGTTATTATATTAGCAGAGGTTCAGTGAATACCTGCAGCTGATGCTAATGTGGCATTTTCTTTGTTGAGCACGCTCCCTGGTTCTGTTGGACACAGCGCTGATCCCCAACCAGCTTCACTCGGACCTCATGGGCCCGACTGCAGCTGCAGAACAGAGATTTATAGAGGAAAAATGATTATCATGAAATATTTATGTTGACACAATATGTGGACCTGTTCAGAAACAGGAAGTATACATGATTAAATTGTTGTTAGCCAAACGTAACGGGACAGTTGTTCAAACTGTGCTTAAAGTAACAGAAACCCGTTAGCTTAAGGGGATGGAATGGTTAGAATGCATAGATGCAATGCATAGAATTGCATGGTTAAAATGTAAAGTGATTGGTTAGTTTGGTTATCGTTAGCGAAATGTAACGGTGTATGAAATAGTCGCTAGAGCTAAAAGTGATGCTAGGCTAACAGACACGAGTTGAAATAAGCTAGTTCAGAATAAGTAATGGATAAGAATAGGTAAGCTAATATTAGGCTAAGAGATAAAAGCTGAAATGGCTAGCTAAGGGTAAGGGATGCATGAAATAGTTAGCTAAAAGCAGGCTAACGTAATAGCAAAAAGTAATAGATAGCGTAAATGAAACAGTAACAGATAAATGAAAGAGAAACTAAAGAATAAAGGTTCAAAAAGTGAGCCAGAGGTCATGGAACAACATCCCCTTTTATACACCAACAGTGTTAAATACCATCCAAATTTAAATTAATTAAATTGTACACACTGTAACATGACAGGTGAGGGGTTAATTAACCCTCACCAACTCGTTTATATTCCAACCCAGCTGTGTTAGTTTAACACTGAACGGCAGGAAATGTTGGATTGAAGCAGGTTATTGAGTACGTAACAGAATCAGTGAGTCTCTGAGGATAAACTGTCTCTGTTGTCCACTGATCACATGTCACTCCAGCTTCTGGTGCTGATCCGATGCTGCTAACTGTTAAATGTTTATAAGTCGGTACAGACTTCTTCTCTCTCCGTCCCTGTGCAGGAAACTGACCAGTAGCTACACAGTTAACAGTGGAACGAGTGGGCGGACCGATCCCCAAACTCCAGGGTCCTACGTGGCCACACACACACACACACACACACACACACACACACACACACATAAACACAGATGGGAGTGAGAACAGAGGCAGGATTGGTGAGCAGGAATGCAATAAACGGGGGAAGAGAAGGGAAAGAAAAAAGCTTGGAGGAGAAGGAAACAGTAGTAGGAGTGGACGGGGATGTTGGAGTGGGAGAAAGTGTTTGTGTAATGTGCGTCCACTGCTGTTACTTTCTACACAACCTTAAAGGGATATTTCGGTGTAAGTTTAATCCATGGTCTAACACACTGTGAAACTGTGTTAGACTCCCTCTCGAGAGATCAAGTTAGCAGACCGCTAATTTACAGAGTTTTATCAACCTCAGAAACGACCGCACGACAACAATACACTGCAGTAAATGGATCCAAATATAAACCGCCACCAAAAAAGCCACAAATAATGCTCAGAACAGCACCAAACTTCAGCAACAGTACAAATAGGGTCTCAGCACATAGTCCGGGGCATCTAACCTCCGCTAGCTTAGCTGGATTTCTACTGAAAAGCTGACTAAATTTACCACTCTTCTGCAGCAGCTTCCTGTTGACGGGAAGTCCCGACGAGTCGATTACCGAGTGCAGTAGAGTTCCGCGGCTCATGGATGAAAATGTATGATTATGACTCCATAGGAAAAGCAATCAAAGTTCATATGTGTCTTACCTGCCAGTTTATAACAGTTATTATCGAGAGCGGACAGGGAAAAGAACGGAATTGAGCATTTCTAACCGCACTCGGTAATCGTCGCGTCGGGACTTCCCCGACCCGGAAGTTGATGGAGGAGAGTTGAACTCTGTTTTTAGCTTCACAATAGAAATCCAGCTAAGCTAGCAGAGGTTAGATGCCCTGGACTATGTGCTGAGACCCTATTTGTACTGTTGCTGAAGTTTGGTGCTGTTCTGAGCATTATTTGTGGCTTTATGTGGCGGTTTATATTTGGATCCATTTACTGCAGTGTATTGTTGTCGTGCGGTCGTTTCTGAGGTTGATAAAACTCCGTAAATTAGCGGTCTGCTAACTTGATCTCTCGAGAGGGAGTCTAACACAGTTTCACAGTGATTTAGACCATGAATTAAACTTACACCGGAATATCCCTTTAATGGTAGAACATGATCTAACAGTAGAGACTGAAGCCGGCAGTAGCACTCGGATCAGGAAACAACCCAGCGTTCAGACGGCTGAACACGTGACGTAAATCAGTTTGTCACATTAAACACACAACAGTTAAAGAAGTGATGATGACAGTAAGATCAGTACAAACACAACATGCAGCTTGCTGTGTCATGGAGTGAGTCGACCTCCTTTACTTTACTGACACACACACACACACACACACACACACACACACACACACACACGGTGCAGCATTTGTCTGAACCTTCAACTTAAAGGTCTGAATACCAATCAGCATCACCCGCTTCACTGGCTGTGTGTAAGAGGGCGACGACAAAGACCGGTTGTTACACAGCGGGAGTGAAAGACTCCAGTGTGTCTTTGTAAACACCCCCACACACACACACACACACACACACACACACACACACACACACACACACACAGATGGACATGCACTAACACACGTTAATAGGTTACATGCTGTTGTTAGGGGGGGTGAGTCAGCATATACTGTAGCTGACCCACTGACGGACCATGTGAGTGCTTTTTCTTTAAAGACTCCGAGCGAATGAATCAAGTTATCGAGGATGGAGGCAGACTGAGGCGTGTTTTTGTTGGTGTGTGAGTAAGATCGGAAGCAGGGATTAAGAAAGAGGGATGTAGAGAGAGAAGGAGGGATGTGAGTCATTCAGGGGAATGTTTATGCATGTTGTTCCAGGAAGTGTGTAAGAAAAGAGAAGAGAGACGAGCTCATTATACAGTAAAACACAGAGACCTCGTCAGTGTAATCACCTGTTGATTCACTCAGACACACTCACACGTCTGTCCTGGTTTCTTCATATTTCATGCATCACTTCTTCTACAATGTGAGCAGCCAGGTACACACTGGATCACATGTGACCTGTAGAGTTGTCGACCACTCGTAGCTCTATGCAGCAGTGTTTGGTTCCGAGTCTGCGTCTGATTCGATGCACATTCATCGTGACGTTTCACATTATTCAGCTGATGGACACCTGGCGTGAAACGTAGCAATGCTAGCTAGCAAACATGGAAATCAACAATGCTAGCTCCCAAAAAAATCATCATAGCAAATGTTTTTTGGAGAACCGGAATGACGCTGTAGTCTTCTAACACTGACCTGTAAACAAGCTAGCAGCTGTTAGCTTTTATTTTGCAGGGATTCAGCCATTTTAATTCCAAAGCTCGCGTCCTCCCTGTGCAGAGTGAGTTCACCACAACACTGTTTTACTGGGGCGACGTCGCTGCAGCCTGGGTCGAGCGCCGCACAAGACAAATGTGAAGCCAGAGGGTTTTTTCCCGTATGCCAGAATGAGAATATGTGCAGCCAAACCTGTAACAAGAGAGTAGAGATGAGGTAAATTGTTGGTGCACTGAAGAGGAAGCTCAGACCTGGTATCTGTCATACGGCTAGATGCTAGCTACAGCTAAAGCCCAACATCAGGCTGCACACCTTGTTTAAGAGCTAAGTTGACCTTAATAAACCTGTAGTTGATGGACAGCTCTAATAAATATTGTGTGCATCCATGTTTCCTGCACATGTCTCTGATTCTCTCACGGTTTCCTCTCCGTGCGCTCTGTCATGCAGCCAGCACGCTCTGATCGACACCTTTCCACCGTGTCAGACACTTTAGCATCATGTTTCAGAGGCTTGCTAAGCCTGATGAGCTCGTCATCCCCTCCTCTGTCAGACAGGTGTGAGCGGTTTGAACAAAACCATTTTCCCCTGACAGACACAAGTCAGTCAGAGCTCTGTTACACAACGCCGCTGCTCAGCGCTAATAAAGATGCAGACGGTTAGTTGCTTAATGTCCTGAGAGGGTTTACAAAGCTGTCTGTTCTATCTGCATGTTGAACGGTGTGTGTTGCACATTTAACAGGCGTCCAGTAAATACTCAGGCTGTTAACGTCTTTGCTTCATAAACATAATGAGCATGAACCTCTTGGCTCCTCTGCTCGTTACTCTGAGCACTCTGTAAACTATCGTACACTTTGTCTCAGACGAGCACTCTCTCTCTCCTCGCTCCGGTTTACTCACAGAGCTTTTCAGATTAATGTATTTTAAGACGGCAGCGAGGGAACATATGCTTGTGATGGCTGCTGTGTGAGAGCTGGAGCACCCTCAGGAGGCTCTTTAAAGCGACCGTGGGTATAATAGTGCTGTAGCTGAGCACACAGGCCAGTGTTACTGCCACACGCAGCTCCGGGTGTTGTTGCTGTGAAAGAGCTTTTAAATGAAAGATGAATCTGTGGCTGTGGTGATGTTGAAACCATATTTAAACAAAGCCACCGTCCAAGTATTTATTAACGAGCAGAGTTTGGCAGCAGCTGGTGTTCCTCTCCGGTCCGGAGTCATTATCATCACCAAGTGTGTTTGTGTGTGATGCCGACTGCCTGCAGGTTGAGTGAGGTAACACAGATCCACTCAGGAGTGTATTTCAGTCCCAGGAGGTGCATTAGAGCCCAACCAGAGGAGCTGCAGGGACGCTTATGTCACTACATGCTTTATTCTCCGTCTCTAATTGTGTTGTGCACATAATGTGTTTATTGGACTTATAATAACAGACTGAACAGGAGCTGTACACAGTGTCTTCATCTACTGAGACAGTTTATTCAGAGAAGTCGATGGACGATGTGGAACTTGGATGTGATTTTTAATATGAAACTGTCTGTGACTCGATACATCTGCAGTCCGATGGGTTGACTCTGCTCAGAGCTGTGGACCTGTGTGTTACTGACCCGAGGTCAGTGTGCCGAGCACCGGCGCCATGTTGGCTCCATGTAGTGTCCTCCATGATGTCACCTTCAAGCTATCATGCCATCACAGCGCAGAAGCAGAAGAAGAAGCAGAAGAAGAAGGGTGGCTGCTCTGGTTGAAAAGACTTCAGGAATAAACGGATGCATTAAGATGTGTGGACAGATGGACAGACAGCTGATAGGCAGACAGACAGACAGGTAGAAGGTGATGATGATGATGATGATGGTGAGACGGGGAATCACTTCTGTCAGTTACTGTAATCTGTGACAGTTTTATTAGCTCGTCTTATGTTCTCAGATTGAACAGAAACAAGTCAGACAGAATGAATTTGTGTCGTCAGGGAAGATTTTTTTCTTCTGGTAGATTTGCATTTAGTATCTGAGCAGGAAGGAACAACTGACCATATTTGGACAAAGACTCCAAGCTACTGATTCAACAGGAAGTCAGTCTCTCTGTCATGATGTTGGAATTAAGAGTATTCAAAGAGCAAATCCACACGTGTTCAGTCGTTCACCTCCTGAGTGAAATAACTGCAGCGGCCGGCGTGATTTCCATCTGTCACCATGAGATCCAGCAGGACGTATTAAAGTGCCCAGATTGTCCTCAGAAAGTTCCGGTCCGGTCCACAGGGGGACGTGTTTTATGTTCAGGAGATTTTGGGTGGATTATCACTTTAATCTACTTACACTCGGTTTCTGTTAGCGCCATAAAACCCTTCAAAACTGTTTTAATCCGGCCACTGGACGAACTTCAGACGGCAGTGAATGAACTGCCAGATGGTTAAAAAATGAAATCAGTTAGCGAAACAAACGGATGATCATGTTGGAGGGACGTGACGCCGTCTGCAGCCTCTGTTCTACATGTTCAACACGGTTTTTCTTTTTATTGTCACGTGTTCACACTCGGAGAGCAGAGCTGTGTCAGAGCTCGGACTAAAAGGTGCAACATGAGCGACTTCTTGATGCAAAGATTAAGAAATAATAACGGAAATGATCCACTGAATGTGACGTGTAAATGAGCCTGAACCCATCACGGATCAAAGCGCCTGTTCTTAGTGTTAAAACATTTTCCTGCTACCAGCTCCCAGTCCAGACCGCTAGCTGCACGGCTGTCTGAGCTAATAAGCTAACAGAGGCTACAGTTAGCAGTAGTTAGCTGTGACTCTGGTGATGTGCTGCAGAGATTGTTGTTCTTTCTACAGACAACAGTGATACAATGTCAGTAAGAATTCATTATAACGAGTAAATAAATACTGTAAACAAAAGATAGCATATCACAAGAGCAGCTGCTAACTGCTGCTAACTGTAGCTGACAGTTGTTACTTAGCTCATTTAGCAGTGCAGCTAGCGATGTAGACTTTGAGCTTGGAGCATCAGGGGAGTGTTGGTGTTAGCGTAGCTGGTTAGCATGCTAACTTCAGTAGCTGTCACTGTACTGTTTCTATTTATCATTTGAGTTTTGGGTGTTTTGTGAGTAAGTAAAGTAAGTTAAGGCCTGTTTCATTCTGCACTCTCTCTCATTGTGTGTGTTGTGTTTTAATCCTCTCTCTGATTGACTGAATCCAAATCATTACTTTATTAGATCTGTGTGTGTGTTGCCAACGCGCAGGAAGTCAGAGGTTGTGTTGATCTGCATAAAATACTTAATAATGTCTCTAATCCCTTTTTGAAATGCAGACGGATTACATCTCAATAACCGAGCCGGCTGAATTAAAAAGGCAGATAAACAATCTGTGTGGCAAAGTGGTAAAACCCATTAAACTGGACTTGGAGTGACTTTGTTTGATAAACTGCTCTCCTGTCTGAACCTGCCAGGATCAGTGAATAAGTCCCTCAGTGGACGACGTGGCACAGGAACAAATAGAGGCCGAGTCCGTTTGGTGTGTTAGTGGAACCTGCCAAGAGTGACATAATGATAATCTGCCATAATCCTTGTTTGTATGCATTCTTATTTTAATCTGCACGTAATCTCTTCTTCTGTGTGTGTGTGTGTGTGTGTGTGTGGTCTCCCTCTTCTTCTACATGTATTAGTGTGAGTGTTTAACTCGTCCTTGTTTGCTCTCATGGAAAACAGTAATTGACGGAAGGAGAAAGAGAAATCAATTCATCAGAACACCTCGGGCTTCTTTCCCGATGCTGTTGAGATGCACACACACACACACACACACACGTCGATACCACTCAGATCTGTCGTCTGATCACCGCTGCAGAAGTGACGGCGGGTGGAGGTGGAGATGCCGTCGGGGTCAGTTGGATGTTTCAGATGGATGTGCGGGAGGTTTGGTGATGGTGTGGGCTGAAGAGAGAGATGGATTGTGTTTGTGTGTGTGACGGACAGACGCTGAGTCTCCACAAGTGTTTTGTGTAAATCATTAAAAGTGTCTCCCGGCTGCCGTCGTCCTCAGTCTAACATACACAAATGTGTTTTTACAGTCATAAATAACAAAGCAACAAATCATCACATTTACGAAGCGAGAACCAGCGAATGTTTGACATTAGTGTTTGAAAAATGATGAATCCATTATAAAAATAGCTTTTTAATAATAACTGCATCAGCTTTCACTTCCCAGTTTGGTGACGGCAGCTGAAACCAGAGGGCAGCTGGTCAGCAGCAGCAGCCGGCGGTGTCGACCCGCTGACGGGTGTAGTAGAGACCAGGCGTGATGCAGCTCGGGCTGCACCGGGCGGTCACCAGTACAAGTGGTCCGCGGGCCGGTTGTGACCCGAGGGAACAGCAGAGTGTGCTGACTGGCTGCAGCGCAGACATTTCCAGTCAACACAGAAACCACTGAGCCGTTCACTCAGGCCAAACAAGCTGAAGCTGGACTCATCCACCCGTGCTGCAGCCGCTCCGACTCTGACTCTGTTCAGGGGTCAGGGTCGGGTGACGCTCCACTTTTTAAGTCGCCAAATAGATTTTTAGCAATATGTGCGTGTGCAACCGGGCCAGTACGTCCATCAGAACCTCAGATATCACTTTACTCTATATTACTGTGCAGCAGTGCTATATATGTGCTATTGTTACCTAATTACAGCGCAGGAACAACCCAAACTACTGTGCTGCAGTCCTAATTATAGTGATGAATGTTTCCTGGCATCATATGAGGATTTGTTCTGTGTACCCGCAGCCTGGTGGGTTTGGCTTTCTCCTGCTGAAAGTCTGGAGCAATGAGCCACGCTGCACAATAGCACGGCCACATCAGTACATCAGAGTCTGGAGGCTCTGGTTCCTCTGACTGGACACCACAGAGCGTTATCTGCAGCCAGATAGCAGGACGGCTGACTCCCAACATGTGGAGGCTGCGGGAGGGGGAGGAGCTTTAACCTCTTCTTCATCCTGGAAATGAATGTGAAATGATCCTCAAAGGTCTAAAAAGTCTAAAACGTCTGCGCCTGTCGAGCACCAAGTACATTCTAGTAGACTGGATACAGACACGGGCTGTTTTGGAAGGTTTTAAGCTGATAATGCTGAAAATAGACGCTTAAAAAATGTTTTTCTGAGGAAATATCAGGGCGCCATTTTATCACCTCAGAGGAACCCTGCATACATTTACATTTTTTTATCTTTTATAAAGAACATTGTACTTTAATTTACATTTTCCTTCACTGGAGGAAAGAAAGAACACATAATCTGGTTAATTTAAATCCTCACTGCAGGCTGGTGTGAAGGAGCGAAGAAAACATGGCGGATAAAATGACAAAATAGAGTTTCCCGTCTCTATGGCGGCGAGCGGCGAGCGGCCGACAGAGAGGCGGATCAGTTCAGCCGCCTGCAGCTCGCTCTGCTTTTCATATGATCCAAAACAGGACATCATCGTCTTCCTGAGAGGAAGTGCAGCCAACTGATTAGCCGCGCAATAGAGATGAAAATCACACACACACACACACACACACACACACACACACACACACACGCTGCAGACTGGATTAAGTGCATTGCATCGTATTGATTATGGATTGTTGTGGTTGATGTTTTATGCACACCACATATTCATTACAGTGGCCAATCACCACTTAGATTAATTGTGCACACACACACACACACACACACACACTGCAAAGCTAATCTCACTCTGTCAACTCCGCCCTCACACACACACACACACACACACACACACACACACACACACACACTCAGCCCCCTGCCACTTCCCACAGATATCGCCCGACCTCCCCCTCCTCCCCCTCCTCCCCCGCTGTCTCCCAAGGTCACGTGCTCAGGCAGGAAGTGGCGGCTCTGGAAGTTTAACCCGTTCAGTGCAGAGGAGACCATTTTAAAAACACTGTTTGTGGTCATGGAGGAAGAAGAGGAAGAGGACGAAGAGGGAAACAGGAGCTGCAGATTCCTGATAAGCGTTGGTGTGAGCTGATGGAAAGCAGCAGCGATGACTGACACCACGCATCATCGTCTCTGCAGCCTCCTGACCCGGCTGTGACTCCCTCTCCTCGTACTCTCTTATAAGTGGTACCAGGCCCGCAGCACGGCGGCCCGAACTCCACAACCCGCCTGTTAAAGACACGCTGAGGGTGATTTATTATCCGAGAGCAGCTCAGAGGAACGATGGCAGCCGGAGAGAGAGAGTGAGAGAGAGGAGGGCATCAGACAGAGATAAGAGACGGAGGGGGAGCGAGAGAGGAAGCAGGCTGAAGCCCGGTGATTTTCCACTGCTGGTCTCACTCTGACTCTGTGTGTGTGTGTGTGTGTGTGTGTGTGTGTGTGTGTGTGTGTGTGTTGATCAGGTGACGGTCAACTGAATCCCCAGATCAGTCACAAGTTCCCTGCCGGCCACCTCGAGGTGATGTTGACTGAATACGTCACTCACGCTGCTTTCAAGTCATATCGATTGTAAATATTTCAAACTGTTTCACACCGTTAGCAGCAGCAGTTTATCACTCTGTCTTCTCTCTGATTGTGAGTTGTGTGTTTCTGCTACGAGCTAAGAGGAGAACTCCCTCAGTGTCTTATTCTTTATGCAGTTCATCTTCTGTCAAATCGTTATTGTAACTTTATTTAGTTGACTTCAGTGTTTCTTTCAGTCTCGGTGTCAGTTCAGTCTGAACAGTGTTAGAGATGGGTGGAAACTCGTCTGCTTGCAGAAGGAAAAAAGAAGTCAGTTGCCTCTTTTTAGCTGCTTTACCTGCATGTAGAAGATAGTTTTGGTGTATAAATCATCTTATAAAGTGACATGTTTCCATACTGACATCTCCATGACTGAGTCGGGATTATCTGCAGGTACTCATGCAGCTGAAGCTTAATGCAGCTGGAGTCTGTCAGGCAGAATAATCCTAATTTCAAATCTTAGATTATATAATAAAGATCAAGAGGACATTTTAACATCACATGATGTATCTTTAACGTCTCCACTCGGCCTGATGCTGAATTCTACCTATTCATCATTTCCCAGGAAGTTTCTGGGAAGAAGTTCAAACAGTGATAAATCCCAGAATGCTTCAGTCTTTTCTGTTTGAGCTCTTTGTTTGTCTCCAGTTTTATTGCATATC